>NC_139712.1:15564874-15592374 GCF_964188405.1 Protomyctophum parallelum | reverse complement strand
TCTGCTGAGATTTGATCAATCTCTTCTCGGGGACAGGAGGAATTAAACACCCCCACTGTGAGACCTTGCGACTCCAGCATTTTCTGGCACCAGTCAGCAAGCTGAAGTTGAAGAAAGTACATTCAGATAGTCATTTCGGTGTGAAATGTTTGACACTACAGAAATACTTTCAGGACTCATTGCATGATTTAAGACCGGAGTTAAAAACATTGACTTTGAAAGAATTCAAAGATTTGCGCCACATTTTTACGATTTTTTCAAAAATAGCAGAGTGGCGCGCTACGAGCTTGTAGATTAAGAGCGTCTGCTAAATGCCTAAATTGTATCGAATCTTGTCTGACCTGAATCCCAGAGAATCTGTTGTATTGTCAATGTCAAGAGGAAGGTGTGTGAGACACTAAAGTCAACAATACAGATGAGCTTAAGGCTACTATAAAAGCAAACCTGGACTTCCAGAATGCGTCGCAGCACCGTAGTATCACAGGCTGATTAGCCTCGGAAACCACAGGCGTTTACAGGCCAATTACCTCCATGCTTTTTTGAGTGGTTATGTAACATTCCAATATTTGCAAAATATGGATTTTAGATTTTCATGAGATATATCATGACATACTCAAGAAAAGGTTTCAAATATTTCACTTTATGCGCAATGAATTTAGAACATATTCAAGTTTTTCACAATATTCAAATATCTTTTTAGATTGACCTACATGTAGGCCTAGGTAGTATAGTGGGGATACTAGGCCAACAAATAAATGTTTTACCTGCATTTGTGACTTTACATTCGTTGATAGTTATTGATCCATCCACCTTCATAAAAAAAACATGTTAATTTTTTTATGGATTCCTCAACCATTTACACTAGTATCTGTTGCAAGTAAAAGCAGAACTGTTGGTGCAATCCATCTATTTGACAGTGTTCCAACTGGGTTGTTTTGGACACCAGTTGTGGGGAGGACAAAGTGTTCTTTAATGACAGACCAAACCACTAACGGCCTTGCCGTCACAAGGCTCCCTCATCACATCACTTTACCCTTCACAACCTAGCACTTTTTGAGAAACACACGTCACCGAGGCGTTGTGAACTTGGCTCTGGTCTATTTGCTGCTTGTTCGTTCCAAATAACTTCTCGAGGCCTTTGTAAAGGATGACGAAAATAATAAACATATAAGAGTAAGGGAGTCATGAGATACCAGTCATCTGTGTTTCCCTTTGATTTATTGGCACATGATGACCCTTGAGGTGACATTAAATAAACAAAACCATTGTATCTTCCGAGCAATAAACGGGACATGACAGGCATGAAAGACATGCTTGGAATCTAAGCGTTCCAACCTATGAGTTCAGTAAAAGTGTTATCGTTTTGCAAAGTTCACGCAGGCACGCAACAGACGGTGAGATATACAGTATGAATAGTATTGTCATACAGTCCATTTTCTTTTTTTACAGGCCATTTACATAGATTAGATTACACAGATAACACTGAGGCAATGATGTTAGCATAATTTGACAACAAATATGAACAGCTGAATTGTTTAAAGCTGTAAAGTGTTAAAGTGTCATTGTCTTCGCAACTTTGAATGTGATACCGCGCATCTAGGTTGCAGTGGGGAAAAAAAAGAACATTGCAAATTCGTAATAATAAAAAATCGTCAATTTTGAACCTTTCACATCCTGCTCACAACAGAATGATAGGAGTCAGGTTAAAAGCATGCTACATTCTGGTCTTTAAAGGTTACTTGTATAATCTCCTAACGATCCAATTATCTGCATCTGTACATCACACCTACTGACGTTAAGTCATTCGCTCAGTGCACCGTTCTTTTTAAGACAGCGAGCGTCACTGTGGGCCGAGTCTGTCTGCTAATGGAACTAATGGCTGGGACTCCAGTCAGCAGCAGTAAGGCTCTCTCGGGCGAGGGACACCGTTCACATGTTGTCGTGTCACTCATAGAAGGATCCCCAGCCTCTGGGTGGTGGTCTTTTTTCTCTTTGGCCACTTTCTTTCTCTCCATCTCTCTTGGTTTCTCTGTTTCTGCCCTGTGTCTATGTCTCTATTCCTCCATTTCTCTCTCCCTTCCAGCCATGTCTCCCCAACTCTCGCTCTATCTTACTGTCCTCCGTTTCTTTGCCTCTCTCTCTCCCTCTCCAGTCCCTGTGGGTACGTAGGGGGTTGAAATGCCACACAGTGTCTGACTGTCCCCCAGGGGCCTGGACTCTGGCCTTGGCTGGCTGGCTCTGTGTGGCAGCTGGTGAGCCCGCTGCCCTCCTACGGGCCTGGAGCATCAACAGTGGTGCTTGGCCCTGTTCAGAGCCTCACTCTGATCTCTGACTGCGGGGCTGACGCTCACCGCTCGCCTGCTGCCCACACGACTGGTGGTGGGGAGGCAAGAGAGGGAGGGAGGGAGGGACGGACGGACGGGGGTGGCACGTAGGGATGTGTTCGGGGGACAAAAAGCCATTTGAAATCGGAATTATCTACAATACCCCCACTCTCTCTCTCCACCCTGAAATATCAGTAAAACAAGGTTCAAGATGGCAGGGAGTTGTCAGAACAGAGTGGACTATAAATGTTACTGTTCGCTTGGTACGGGTTACCGGTACCAAGCGAACAGTAACATTTATAGTCCACTTGTGGACCCGATTTTCGAGCTCCATCCCTATATGGGTATTATATTACAGTATACACGGTAACAAAATAAGATGCACACTTGCTCTATGCCATAACTCTCTGATCTCTGATTTGGAGAGATTGTTGTTGAGAAAAAAAATGTTGTCGTCTTGTCCAAGTGTCGTACTCTATTGTTTATCAAATGACTTCTTTACAAATCATGTTTGCACTTTTAACACTCACACATACTAGTAATCCCACTGCCATTTATAAATAGAAATCATTTTCACTGAGCTAGCAGCAGAGCTTGCATGGACCTGTCATTTCCACACTACCCGTACAGCATCCCTATCCAATTCAAAACAACCACAAACAAACGCACGGCAGCCAATAAACTCCCCAACACAAAGACAAAACAAAAATATGCAAACGGACGTAACTACGACGAAACGGTCCGAAACCATTTATCCTCAATTCTCATGTAAAGACTTCACAACAAACATCTTATTGATAGTGTTGTTGGGCTAACTGGGAGGTCCACTCCCTGAACTTCTGCGAAGCCAGCATTTTAGGAGCACCATCCCTTGTCCCGGGCTGACCAGGGCAAAATCATAATAATAAAAAATAAAACAACACAAGGATCGCCAGAATAAATGTATCTAGCTTTCAATGATTTGTGTGATAAACCTGTCAGGTTGACATTGTAAAAATGACACTGACAAACTGTCTTGCATGGTGAAATAATAAAGAAATGAAAAAGAAATGTCAAGCTTCCCTCATCTCATTGAAATATTGAAAAAAACATTTTCAGGGATGTGACCAAGACAAATAAATGTTGCTTTTGTTAATCTCAAAACAAAAGTAGAACTTTCCCTAAGAAGGCCGCTCTGGATAGCACAGGGGTAAAGTTTACGCCCACCAACGCAGAGACTAGTTGTTCTAATGGATACTCCAATAAACACAATTGGTGGTGTTCGCGGAAGGGAAGCCAGAAGTGAAGAATAGAGAAACATGGTGGGAAATAATTAAGAAAAACAAAAGAACAAAAACTAAAAAAGGGTTGAATTTGCCCACATCTAGTCCAGACAACAGAGGGAGGTTGCCAGGTTGGGTGAACTTGGGTCAGGTGTCGGGTGGGTCCAGTCTGCTGGTCTCAGTGGTGTCCACTGGTGTAAACTCTGTTTCTGAGGACCGCGACAGGGCGCAGGTGATGTCGGACGCCGGGGTAGTGCTGGATGTGGTCAAACCACCGAGTTACATTCACATACTTCTCCTTCTCCTGGACACTCAACTCCACCTGGGAGGGGAGGAGGCAAGGGAACAGAAAGGAGTCCAGTCATTAACCACATGAACCCTAGCTATTCTGGGCATGTCATCATAACATGAAAAACATTTGAAGTAAATAGGCAAACTAGTGAAAATAGCAGATCAAAAGCTTGCACATGGGCTATTTTTGGGTGATATTTGGTGTAGGGAGAAAAAGTAGGGGATTAAGTATAGACCCGTGGGGAACCTCAGTCAACTCTAGGGTTTAAGTGTTTAATGCGATTGGCTTGAAAAAGTTTTCAGAACACCAGTCTTATGATTTTTCCTTCCTTGTGGCAATTTACATGATCACAGCCGAGTGATGGCTAGATACTGTATTCCCCCAGACAGACAGACAAATACGCCCTGAATCCACTCTTGCGTCAGTGGCGTTTAATGTTCATGCAGTGTTGCATCCGATAAGTTGAACCATGGGAGAGATGACGGCTAAGGGTTGGAGCTGGCTGACCTCTCGTTCTCGGGGTTAAAAATCCACAGTGACAGTAAATCAAACTGGACTCCCCATCTCATCCCTTCTGCCTGGTGGCATCTCTAACACAACTGGTGACACCCACTCCCAACATGTGATCTTCCCCTCCCTCCTGTTTTCTCCACAAAGTATTTATAGTTTTTGTTTTAATTTATTTTGAGCATTTATTTTTTTAATATAATGCAGTATAATGTTATAATATAATGTGGGGAATTGTTTAAAAAAAATGTTATCAGGTGTGTGATTCAAAAAGGTCAGTAGAGTATATATATATATATATTATAGTGTAATAATAATATTGACAACAAATTATCATAGCATTGAAGAAAACATTTAAAATTGGCACAGCTAAACGTTGGAAGATAAATGTATTATTCAATACTACTAGCCTTACAGTATGTATGGACACAAATAGGTAATTTTGTCTGTATGAGTTTTGTTTTGTAAACATACAATACAATTTCAGTTAGTTATGTTTTTTTAAAGCCCTGTTTTTATTTTATTTCAGTAATCTTTTCCCACATCTAGTTTTTGTTAGTTTTGACTATTCAATTCAATGCAATTTTATTTAAGTGTCAAATCACAAGTTGTCTCAAAACACTTTACACATAAAGCAGAAAACCAACAAAGATCCAAGACTGATGATAACCTTGTTTCTTCCCTCACAAAATGTGCCTCTTCAGAACACAGAAGGCGAACCAACTTCATTGTCTCTGGTTTGGGGCTACAGACAGACATCACTGTTGTGCCACATCGCGTCAGGGAGCGATGGTGGTGGCTGCTATGTGTTTATTAGCTGTGTCAAGTCACTCTCGCTGCCTTTGGCCATATGACTGGTCTAATTGTGCACTGTGAAGAATCGCCTGTTAAAAGTTGTAGCTTGATTGAAATGATCTCAGAAGGGGACAGGAGAACGGGATGAATGGGTAGCTGGATTGATAGATGCACAACACATTATTGTTGCTGTAGGGGCAGAAACGTCCAATCTCCGCATTTCAAATGTTATTGTTTTGTAAATTAATGCCCTATATAATCGTATAGCAGTGTCACACAAAAGTGGCGAAAATAGCAAATCTACAAGCTCACAAGTCGCCATGAGAAATCTGCTATTTTTGCTACTTTTGAAAATAAAATTAAAGTGAATGTTACTGTGATTAAGTCCGATTTTTTTTATAAATATTGAACCAATAAAAAGTACTAACAAGAGCTTGTTACTAAATAATAACTACATCGGAGCCATTGGAACGCAGATAATTATTTTGTTTCTGTAAGGTAACATTTTTTCCACTCATCCGCGACAAAATATGTGTTGTGAGATGTTGCGTGTAGTGGTTGAAAGTATAGGTGACTTACAACCAGAGGATGAATGCCGTAGTACATAAGAATATCAGCTAGTGTGAACTGGTTGCCAGCCATGTAAACCTTGTCTTGTAGGTAGAGGTGGAGATCCTGTAAGACATAAGAAAGAACTTTGATAATAGAGACGAACATTCAGCAAAAATAGGTCAACGTTCGGCATAAATAGCAGATGTACAAGATCACACCGCGTCACAATTGCAACACGTTGTGAGCTTGTAGATTGATTAAGAGATTTGGTTTAGATGGACAAAAAGATGATGACCGCAAAGTAGTAGGATTTAAAGGAACATGACACAATCTTTTTATTTAACCCTTATTTTTCAAGGAATTCCCATCCCAGCAAGATACAAAGCTCAGTCACAACGGGAGACCTGTCCAGGATCGCATCAACATTGACGGAAGTTCCAAAATAAAACAACAAAGACACTGACTAAATTAAATAATGTGACAACTTACACACACTGAAACAGACAGACTTAAAGGACAGTATGGGAACTATATAGTTAACCTATATATACAAGAGTGCTTTTGGTCTTGATGCTTGCATTTATATAGTGTGTTTGTGGGTGCACGTGCTGTGTTATGTGGACGGGAACAAAACGTAACCTCGGGGTCTATAAATATGGCATCTCTTCCCATGACTGGTCACTACACACAGATGCCAACACAAAACGGCCTACTTGTTTCACCCACTGCCCAAATGACTAGAACAACGTAAATCTAATGAAGCCGTCTTAAAGTTGGGATGCATGATGTGCGTTTTTCAGCCTCATTGTGTTATGTGTGGAAGTGCTGGTCCCAAGGGATGGGACCATCTTTAGCAGCACTTGTACACAGTGGCAAACAGCACACCACACACACACACACACACACACACACACACACACACACACACACACACACACACACACACACAGCATCTTGGGGGCAAATGGAGTTATTGTGCGGCAGTGAGTGGGTGATGCTAAGCAAGGCATGAAGACAGCAGACTTTCTCCCGTTCCACGATCAGATCCTTGCCTTTCTTAGCCTGCAGCTATGGAGCTGAAGCCCAGTCGGGCAGGAGAGAGGAAACTCCCTTGGTGCCTCCACTGAGCACATGGAGCTCCAACCCTGACTCCTCTATCTTTCGGCTTGAACCCACCTCCCCACCCCCCACACGCAAGAAAAAAACGTGAAACGCTGCACACTCAAAATAGTTAATAGAGTATTAGTAGTTATGTCCTATGTACTTTGTCGTACATAATCAAAAGTAGCTGATCTACAACAAGCACACGTGTCGCATTGCGGCGTGTTGTGAGCTTCTAAGTTCTGGATCTGCCATTTATTTACATTTTCACCTGCAAGGACATGCTCAGAACAAGGGTCGAAAGTGTACCGCTAAAAAATGTGGGAAGCTGAAAATAATTCACCACGGCAACAATTTGCATGAAAAATAACCAATTTTGTGGAAAGCTCATAAACCACAGCTTTTGAATTATTTTTCCCTTTTAATTTTTCACTAATTATTCGGAGAATGGCTTGTTTTAGATTTTACATTTTTAATGCGTCAGTGCTAAAAAGAGGTCTTTGTCCATCTCTCATCATAATAGGGTCTGGGAAGCTGGCTGATCTTTGGGGGTAGAAGAGCACTGTGACTGATTCTTATATTACAGAAGTGAATGTACATCAGGTCTGTTGGAATGGCATGCCAGCATCACCAGCTGCTTTTCCTCTCACCATGTTTTCCATGGTCAGTCTTGACCAACTTTATCCTTATACTTATTGTCATACGTTGAAAGGAGTTAATGATTCAACCTTTTTCTGTCAGAAGGTACCACCGCCTCTGTCTCCCAGCAGCCTAGCTTAATTTCACCCATCCCTCAATAGTTCCTGAGCCAATTTGGCACAAAAGTTGCAACCCTGACTATTTCTCTAAATCAGACCTAAATGCCACTAAGGAATATTTGAGAAAACACTGGAGATTTATTATGAACTTTATTACATACATAGCATGAAGAAATTAAGTTATGACACCTTTCTGGAAACTGGGATAAAAATATTTTATACTGGCTTCCTGACTTAACCCTAACAATAAGTAAAAGAAAAGTTAATTTCAAGCCCTGGTTAATGTTTTCTTTTATCCCCGTCTATATACAATGGGAGCTGACTGTTGCATTTGAAAGAAGGACACGGCTCAACCAGCAGTATAGGTCAGGACAGGAGGCCAACGGGCACCAGCGCTGCGTCGCTCAGGGCGTCTTACTTCAGTTAAGTGGCACCATTAAAACATTTATAAGGCCTGTCCAGATAACATGCCGGCAAACAGCGTGACTCCTCAGCCATGCCACAATACCACATCATGCTGAGATGCTTGCCTGCACGCTGCGCGTACACACACACACACACACACACACACACACACACACACACACACACACACACACACACACACACACACACGGTTCATGCTGACAGGACAGTGCCAAGAGGCACCTAGCATCCAGCAGACCAGTGGCTGGTGATCCGCTTCACACTGACTGGCATCAGCCACATTAAAGCCTTTTACGGAGTTGTTTGTGTGTGTGTGTGTGTGTGTGTGGGTGGGGTTGTCACTGAAGGGCCATACATCAATCTGTATTCCTGTCCCTTGTTTAACCACACGCACGCACGCACGCACACACACACACACACACACACACACATACACACCTAAACGAGAATGACGTGAAACATTTCAGTACGGCAATTTTTTGTCTTTTTTTATTGCCATTTTAACAGTAAATGTTTTTTTTAGGTTATGACAAATGTTGGACACAAACATTTTATTTAAGGTTTATTAAATTTTAATTGATTTTGCATTAAAGCATTCTACTAACCACTATGCATGATTTGTGGCACATGCACGTGCCTCTGAGCAGACGTGAGTTTAAGTGTAACTGTCGCAAGAAATCACATGGATGAATCAAACTTGAACACTTAATTTGCACTTAAAATCTAATTAAAATCTATTCTGTGTGCATAACCACGCTTTGTGATTGAGGCCCAATACTGTATCTCTGATTCGGTTCATGTGGAGACCATCTTATCTAAAAAAAAATCACACCCGTGTGAACTGAGTGGTGCAATTACCCCCCCCCCTCTCTCTCTCATTAGCATGCAGCAGGTACATCACTATCTCTCTTTCTCTGTTTCTGGCGCCCCCTACTGGTACTAATAAGTCACATACTCGTGCTCATGATGGCCACAGATACGCACGGACATTGCTGGTTGTAGGAGTGGTTGCACCACTCAAAAAGCAAGAACTGCCTAAAGAAACTGTTGACTAAGACTAATATGAATGTACCAAGAAAACAAAACTCCTAGCTATTATACTACTAAAACTAAAACTAAGTAAACGCTCTAGTACCTTTGTGAGAATGGTCTTCATGTAGGTGAGAAAAAACAAGAATGACACTCGAGTCAGAGCTGCCAGATGCAATGTTTTTTTGTTCCTATTTTTATTTTATATATCTTTTTTGTACCTATTTATTATTTAAAAATGTTTTACTATGTTTCTCTGTCACCACCTCCCGGGCCATTGTTTTCGTTCGTTTCCAACGTTCTTTTGTTGGTTCAAATTGTAAATTGTTCAATCACTGTGTTTTGTTAGGGCTTTCCTGTAGCTCCAGTTAGCTCAAAACATTAGCTGCTGCAGCCACTCGCTCCACGTTGTGGCGTTCAGACTCAGAGTATGGGGTTTTACTCCTATTGGCGTAATAGCAGTGTTGATTTCATTGACTAAAACTAAGACAAAAATTTTTCATCTACTACCTTTTTTCACTGACGAAAACTAAATGAAAACTAAGCTATGATGACTAAAACTAAGACTAAGTATACTGACAATTTCGTCAACAAATAAAAACTAGACTAAAATGTTAGGAAGGAACTAGTGGACAAGAGATCCAGTATAAGTCATTTTACAATTGGTTGCGTGCTGAAAATAGACGATCTACAAGCTCACAACACGTCACGCTGCGACGTGTTGTGTGAGCTTGTAGATCTGCTATTTTCAGCAAGTCATTACGATGGCATCAAGGTGACAAAACACATTTTTGTCGACTAAATCAACTGTAGATTTAGTCGACTAAAATCCTACAATATTTAAAAAAGTCTAAGTCATACGATTTGTCACACACGTTACCGCAGTGAAATTTATTCTCCGCATTTTACCCATCTCTTGGAGCAGTGAGCCGCAGCCAAGGAGCGGTGAGCTGCAGCCGTGCTCGGGAATCATTTGATTAGTAGATTTGGGTCCCATTTCTACAGTCTTTGGTATGACCCGATGACTAAAACTAGACTTAACACTAAAACATTCCAGGTGACTAAAATGTGACTAAAACGAAATGAAAACTATTCAAGAGACTATGACTAAAACTAAAATCAAAATTTGCTGCCAAAAACAACACTGCGTAGGAGGCAGCCAATCATGACTAGGTCGTTTTTTACGGTCGCTATACAAGCCCCAATAGTGATTGTAAGCCAGGTTTGCACCTGGCAAAAAAGAAGGGAGATTTAATACAAAAGGTTTTCACAGGATATGTTATACCTTAAGAATGGCTTTGACGTCTTCTTTGGCATATCCGTCCAGTTTGGTGACTCTATACTCTAACCACTGGTGGACCACGGCCCTCTGCTCCGCCGAGGCGCCCAGCAGCTCCGCACGCTTGTTCTCCTTCACCAGGTGACACGCGACGGTCACCAAGCCCACCAGGGGAGGACCAGTGTTACTCTGTAGCACGGGTAACTGGAGGGACACAGGAGGGGAGGGGAGAGATTAAAGGTATATCCAGTGATTTCACTTAATTCGAATATCACTTATTGTTTGAGTGGAGCAACCACTCTAAGGAACAGCTTTGTCCCTATGTCCCAACCTATGTGACTATGTCCCTGTGTCCCAATGTTTAGAGTACCAATAGGGGGTGCTGTTGCACCACTCGCTTCAGACTGGTCTGATTTTTTGTTTTGTCATGATAATCCTCCCTACTATAGTGTGCTGACCATATAAGGAGTTCCTCCCTGTTGGCAGGTGCCTTACGATAGGTGCTGGGTAATTAATCACACCACCTGCCAATTGTGTGACCCAAACTTTTGTGTTTCAATTGGTGATGACGTCTGTGGTAAACAGGACGTATTCGTAAAATCAGTCCATCAATCATTCCGGGTCCCTTTGACCGGAGAGAAAGACGTACGTGCGCATCTCTTGAAAAAGTGGAGATAATTTACTAAATACACGTTTTGTGCCAGAACTTTCACATGGATATAAAACTAGAGGACCATATTTCACTCCACGTCTTTGGAATTATTTAATGGGGGAGTACAAACGGAGCAGAAAGTAAGTGGGACCGTCACCGTTCTATGGCTCTGTATTTGAAATACTGTTCATACTGTATGAAACAACAAGAGCCATTCTAGGGCTAATGTTGCTGCTGTTCTACATGCATACTTCGGCCTTTGCTTATGAAATATCCGAAACAATTCATGTTGACATACATGTTCAGATGCTTCTGAACACATAGTAATCTCTATTGCTAGTTTGGCAATTTCAAACACTTCTATGGAATCCAAATGACTGAAATCAGTCCAATCAAAAGTTATGCAGCTTCAAACTTCTCCCTCTAACAATACTACAATATTTGTAAGTCTGAGAGAGTAAAACAGTTTAGAGTTTAACTCTGTAAGATGTCTACATTATTATATGAAATAGGACTGACTGAATGCATGCTTGCACTGACAGCTCACTCCACGGTCTCCGTGCGCATGCTCACAACGATCTGTACGCATGTGGAATGAGTTGTGGAAATATGATAGCTACTGGCTATCAAATGCCAATGTTGGGATAATTTGCTTAACATTAAGACAGGCTTGGTTAATGAACAATGTTCCTCTGATTCGTTATAAAGCCTATACTACACAAACCTATCATGCCACACAGCAACAACACTTCTACAATACAATGCAGGCTGGCTAGCATTAGCAACATAGCCATATGGTATGTGTGTGTGCATATTTCGGCAGCGATCGCTAACATCCAACAGCTCCACGTTCTAACAGTCAACGGAGCGACAACAAACACTCGTTGTCATTTTCACCTTGTTGTCCCCCAGAGTACTGAACTTATTGGGTTTATTCAGTCCTAAGTATTTCTCCAGCGACGACAGCTCCCTCAACGCCATCTTGGCTTCTGTCACGCTTAAGCGTAGTGGTCGGTGTTGCCAGGTTTTGTGAGATAAAGACATAAAGGAGCCATATGAGCACACTGTGAGCTTGTAGACCTGCTTTTTTCTTTTAAGAATTAAATATTGTATATGGGAGTCACTGACTCCCTGTTACAAACACAAACATATTTTTAACATATTTTCAGATGTTTTTTTGTTATATAGAAGTGTATGTGTCTCTAAATGTTCTGATGAATTGAAAATGGTGGACCCAATCAATGGTAAACAAGTGTAATGCATTATGGTGTCCACAGTTAACAGTTGTTTTGAGTTATGCTTGAAATGTACATCAATCAATCAAAGGTATGCAGACAAATATTAATTTGGGGGTCCTTGACATGAAAATATTTTAGAACCACTGGTTTAAACAACATTTAGGGAGCAATCCCCAAAAAGCATATGTCTTAAAACATTATAATTGCCCTCTATTACTATTTTTTTTTAATAAAAACACCTTAAATATTTCTTTCATAAATAGAGAATCTTTCACTCAATAGGGACTGCTCCTGTCGCAAGTTGATGAAGTCATATGTTTATGTGTGTTCCAGCTCTATGGAATTATGGAATGCATGTGCTAATACAAAATATTTTAAATATTGCTTTGATGCTCATATTAACTTTAAAATGGTAAAATGTATATAGCGCCTTTATCCAAGGCGCTTTACATAGATTGTGCATTACATTCACCCATTCATACACCAATTGCGGTGGAAGCCATGCAAGGTACCAACCAGCACATCGGGAGCACTTTGGGGTTCAATGTCTTGCCCAAGAAAGGACACTTCGACTTGTAGACAGGAGGAGCCGGGATTCAAACCGCTAGATGACCTGCTCTACCTCCTGAGCCACAGCCCCCCCCTAACTTTAGGAAGTATTAAGTTGTTTTTATTAGCATATGCATTCCATAATTCCATAGGGCTAGACCACACATGGGCATATGACATCATCAACTTGTGACGGGAACAGTCCCTATTGAGTGAAAGATTCTCTATTTATGAAAGAAATAAAAATATTTATGGTGTTATTATTTTGTAATTTTAGTTATAGAGGGCAAGTATAATGTTTTAAGACATTTGTCTTATTAGCCAGGGATCCTTTTAAGACATCCCTTGATTCCTTCAAAACTGCTCTCAAAGGGCAGTTGTACTTGAAATGTACTGTACTTCTGAAAACTGTTAATAAATACTTCAATCAATCAATCAATCAATCAATAAATCAATCAATCAATCAATTAAAACCAATATTTAAATACAAGTGACTTTATAGACCAAGCCAAAAGTCGCTTATAATAGCAGACTTGGCAACGATGGTAGAGATGTGTGTGTGTGATGCTATTGGTGCAAATGGGATAGCTCCTCCCATTCCACCGAGAAGGCTCAGTGGTTGGCTATTTATATATAGGCCTACCCTTAATACATCTGATTCATTATGAGAATCCGCTGTCCATTAAATTAAATTATGATCAGTGGTGGTCAAAGTAATATAGCATACTCAACGTAAAATACACAACTTACAAGCATTCAGAAGTAATTACCATATCCTATATTTTCTTTCGAATGCACTGCTGTCTTTCTGCTGATTTAAGGTGTCAAGTGCGTGAGGTGCAACTTGGTGTGACACCTGAGCTTGTAGATCAGCTTTTTTCCTATTCCTATTTGAAATAGGGATAGTCATGATATATCTTTAAGTTTGGGTGCAATTAAGAGTCCTTTCCTAGACAGGTAGTTGAGTCAAAAGTAAAATTTCTATTCTATTTCTACTGTCATGTAGAGTGCAAAACAGGGCTAATTTAATTACTATAGGCTACTGGGAAAAAGTACCATTAGGCCTATGTGCAAGAACACACACACACACACACACACACACACACACACACACACACACACACACACACACACACACACACACACACACACACACACACACACACACACACACACACACACACACACACACACACAATGCTGGTGTATATTTGTATTTCAGTGCTTCTCACCTTTTTATTTCAATGTGACACATCCCCAACCCCCCCCCCCCCCTCCCCCTCCAATTGGTTCCTACTTCCTAAGACCCAGGTGTGTGTGGTGTGGTGTACGTGGTCTGTGGTGGCCTCAGGTGAACTGGTCAAAAATGAAACGCTGCCATTTGATAGAAGTATGGCTGCATCAGCTTCTGTGCGAGGGCTAACAGGGCTTGTAGTTAAACTGAATCAAAATGACAGCACCAGGTCTATGGTTTATTTCTTGAGTCCTGCAGCAAAGTTTCCCTGCATGCGAGATTGCACGCAGCCTGTCTGTCTGTCTGTCTGTCTGTCTGTCTGTCTGTCTGTCTGTCTGTCTGTCTGTCTGTATGTATCTCTACACTAGTGTGTGTGTGCGTGTGGTTCTGACGTTGTGTGTGTCACTGTCTGTCTGGATTTGAACTGTCCCTCTGTGACTTCCACATAATGAAATGTCACCCGTCATTCAAGGCCGGGCTTATGAACTCTATATGGGCCATGCCCAGGTGTGTGTAGAGAGTGTGTGAGAGAGAGAGAGAGAGAGAGGGAGAGAGAGAGAGAGTGAGAGTGAGAGTGAGAGTGAGAGTGTGTGCGTGTGTGTACATAGGCTATGTGTGTATGACGACATGGAGAATGACGGCTGAGGTGTCGCATTGCAGGCTTGATTCTCCAGTCTGTCTCCAGTGGTCTGTCTGTGTTACAGGCTACAGCTCACTTGGCTGAGATGATGGGGCTCCGGGTACTGGGGTAGTGTTGTGGAGCAGAAACAGTAATGCAAGAAAAACATATTTATTTCACTTTCATTTACTTTATTCAGACAGTTATAAAACAAAGAGACGGGCAGGCTAAGCATCTGGTAGATTTGAACTGAAATGAACTGCGAAGTGAATACTATACTGGCATTCCTGAGGAGGATTGTGTGTTTGTGACCTAGGAGTTGTGGAGGATGAGTTTCATATTGTTTTCCAGATTGTTTATTTTAAATAATTCAGGATAAGGACCTCAGATTTGTTTTGGATGTCTGAATGTTGTATGTCACGTTGCCTGTTCACTAAGGAAGTTTTTGTTTTAGGAAAAATCATAGCGAAGACATGGCAGTTACTGTTTATGTATTTAGTTTGTGTTGTATCTTGGCGTAGTGTATAATATAAGGCCCCCTTTTGATGTCTATATTTTCATAGTTCAAAAGACGAATAGTGTTTATGAGAGCCATTGCTATACTAGGACAATGTTGAAAAACAAGGACCTCATGATTCTGATGTACTGTCTATTGGTAGCATTTGTGACTGATGTTTATTGCCAATTTGCCATGCACATATCCAGGTGCACGCACATAATCTAGAAGTACAGATGTTATTTTCAACCCCAATTTGGAGAGACAAAGACAAAGCTGTCCTGGTTAAACAAATTAATTATAGAAATGAGTACACAGACTATCACGAATGATTTCATGCTATACAGAACACGATATGGATAGTTATATTCATTGTTTTGTTTTCTCCTCTAACCTTCCATTTTGGCCATTTGTTTGTGTGCTGTATACGCACGTCACACTCTCCCATAAATGCACATGCCTGCAGCGTTAAAGTGCGTCTCCTCTAACTAAATGCCTCTGAGCTGCCACATCCTGTCTGTGCTGAGGCGGGCTGAGAACAGCGATCCCCAGTCCCCAGGACGGCATGTAGCCTGTGGGAGTTTGTAATACACAATCTGGGGTCACATTAGTAAGAAAACCCACTGCGGGGGTCATAGATAGTGCCGAGGGGCTTCCCGCGGCAGGCATATAGCCACGAACGCAGCCCCAGTCCTGGTAGATGTATCTCGCTCTCCCCATTCTTCTGCAGTCCACGATGTACCGTTACACCGATTTTGTCTGGCCTCGAATGGGGGGCCACTGCCCCGGCTGTCTATGCTGTTGTTACCTTCCATGACCTGTGAGTGATACTCCATTTAATACACACACACACACACACACACACACACACACACACACACACACACACACACACACACACACACACACACACACACGTGCAGAAGGGGGGATGGGGGTGGTCCAGACGAGTAGCAGACGACGTGCATGCTGTCCACATGGATTGGTGAAATTGCATATTGGTGCTAGGTTGGGACAGACTAGCCGATTGGCAGAATAATCAATCATGTCATGTAATATTCCTTGGTTTTTTTTATGGTTTTTTTTGTGGCTTTCGCCTTTATTTAAAAAAAATTATGGAGGGTCAGACAGTAGGCTGACAGGAAATGGGGAGAGAGATGGGGGGAAGACATGCCGTAAAGGCCGTCGGGATCGGGGGTCGAACCCACGGCACACTGCCAGACTGGATTACCAGCCAAGGTGCCTGGACCGCTGAGCCACGGCCCAGAATATTCCTTGTTGTAATGCTTGTTTGTTAACGTGGACCACTGGACATTTTAAAGTTTTAACTAAGTAAAGTCTTTAAGTGCTATCTGGCTCATGCTGTCTTGGGACGTTGTCTGGATCCAAATAAAATAAAATACTCCTGGTCATGTTGTTGGTATGCAACTATGCATTTCCTATTATTAAATGCTACCCTATTTCAATGTCAAAACGAGAGTTTAAAAAGTCAAATATAAGTTAAAATACTGAACACTGACAGCCTTGATTAGATGGTTAGCAGTGGCGCGTGTAGCTTAATGAAAAAAGTCACAGGTCTATGTTTTTAATTCAGCTCCCAGGGCCCACCAGCTATTTCGGGAATTATTTAGTAGCTGTTTATTCTTTTCTCATTCAAATTTGTATGTAATCCAGCCAGAGGACTTAAGCCGAGGCCAGGCACATATTTTTGTATTCAGCAGCACTATAACCCCGAGCAGCAGTAAGTGACTTTGAGCCAGTATGCTGGTGTGACAAGTGGTAGTGTAGCTCAGCGAGTCCCCCTCTTCGGTCTCTCTCTCGCTGCTGCTGCTGCTGCTGCTGCTGCTGGCGCTCACTGTGGAAGGAAGTCAGAGGATGCCAGAGATGTCGGAGCTCCGGGCAGACCTTTGGGCCTTCATGACGACAAACAACAAAGATAGGATTATAGGAACCAACCTGCCGTTCCATGCAGAAAGAGCAACCCAAGGGCTAAAAACAACAAGCTGGTCCCCCCCCCACGCCCCATTCTGTATCACACACACACACACACACACACACACACACACACACACACACACACACACACACACACACACACACACACAGACACAGACACAGACACAGACACAGACACAGACACAGACACAGACACACACGTACACGCGCGTGTGGACACGCAAATGAGAGCCTACATGTTTATAAGAATGATGGGGGAGGGGTGGTGTTTGGGTGGATGAGGAGTGCAATGATGATATTTTTTGTCACATTTCCTCTCTTTCCCTTTTTGTGACACAAGGCATGCACACTCACTGAAAGTGTGTGTGTGTGTGTGTGTGTGTGTGTGTGTAACATTTGTGACACAAGGCACACTCTCACTGTGTGTGCATGTGCATGCGTGCGTGTGAGAGAGAGAGGGCCTCTTAAAGCCAGAGACAAACGGACAAAAGGCCGTTTCCGCTCGTCCTCTCTGCTTCCAAGCCAAGCCTTGGGGACGCGCTGGCGGACACAGCAGTAGCATCACAGTGTCTCACAACAAGCCCCCTCTCTCTGTCTCCCATTCAGCGGCAGTCACTTACAACTATTAATTACTGCTCCGAATCCTGTCCTACTCACCCATGGAACCCCCGTGTCCCCCTCAGTCAAACCTCGGTGGGAGGATCTTGATTATTACAGCTTCTGAAAAGTCAGATTGTCTTTTATTGAAATTGCCCATTGGCCATGCAGGTTCCTCTCTCTCTCTCTCTCTCTCTCTCTCTCTCTCTCTCTCTCTCTCTCTGGTCATACGCGTGACGTTGATGAGGAAGGGTCCGGGAATACCCCCATGGGGATTTACTTATGAGCACGCACATGCACACTCGCACGCACATATTTGCAAGCACAAACACATATCGTACAAACTAGTCTAAACTATATACTAGGCTCTTTGCTGCAGCTCAGTGATAATTCCGACAACATTGCTGTTTCTCCCTTGACCAGCAGGGAGCACTGTGGGTCTTTCAAAAACCTCCTCTGAGCCTGTCTCTCTATGTGGAGCAGCCACAGTAAAACAAGTCTCTCTACCTTTTTATTAGACTCACTTTATCAGTGAAACCAGTAAAGTTAGTGACTGTTTAAAAGGAATGGAAGAAGTTATGTAAAGTTCGGATGTATTTAAGTCATTCTACATGTCTCACTGTGATGAGACCAGTACAACAAATTGATTCTCGTGTCATATTGTTTGAATCCACTTGAAACCAAGTGTTTTCTGAAAACTAGTGAACTCTTCAGTCAATATGGAGAGAATCATGTTTTACATTTGAGAACATTGTCTTTGTCACCACTGTGTGCATTTTTCAAAAATATTGAATTCAATACATAAATTATTGAAAAAACAAAAACAAACGGTAGAACACTGGCCTTAAATTATTGTGAGAACAAAATACAATTGTTCTTTATTGTCAGCTGTATTGGCACTAATGTCTTTACTTGTATTAAGGTGTTTGCAGTTTAGCATACACTATAAGAATCCTCAGTGTAATTTAATTTAGTGTACGACTGGACCATTCATAGACCCTCAGAGTTAAATAAGCAGTCAGTATTTTGCTGTGATATGCATGTTTAGGCTGGTGGCAGCACAGCATCAATTTTAAATCAATCCCTGTTGTGGTGTTAATTGCCTTGCCAGGTCCTGTGGTGTTTAAATGCTTTGCACGGGTAAATCTTTTCAGGGTTAAAGTTAAACTCCACATTCTGCTGTGTAGGCTACAGTTGTGTTTCCTTGACCCTTGGCCCTGCATGGTGTTTCAACGGCAGGGTAATCTTTTTGCTTAATAAAAACGAACAAGATACTCTCAAAATGGTTGCGAAACTATTTTTTTTATATACTTCCTTTCACTGGCGTCCCCCAGGCATCTTTACTAGGCCTCCTCCTTTTTTCCTTCAACACTATCTATACAAGCCCACGACGCTTTACGTACTCGGAGATCTGCTCCTTTTTGTCAAACATTCGCCCCCAGAATATAGGGGCGCCTGGGTTCATCATGTGGTTAGGATTGAAAGAACTTATTTGTCATTCAGCCCATGCAGCTGAAAGACTGACATATACAAGATGCTTTTGGGAAACATCTTGACCGAGTTGATCCCCCTCCTCCTCATCTGTCTTCATGTCTTTAACACATTAGTTTGATTCACTACCTCTGGAGGTAAGAACTGAAAGCTCAGACTACTGCTTGACTCTCCTATGACTGCTGTGTCCAGTATAACCCTTCTGCACAATACTTTATGGCTCAGTGGAGAAGATAGAAGGTAGGTTCACTCGTGCGTGGCGTGCGTGTGTGCGTTGTGCGTACGTGCGTGCGTGTGTGTGTGTGAAAAAGAAAGGAGGAGAGAGAGAGAGAGAGAGAGAGAGAGAGAGAGAGAGAGAGAAAGAGCTAAATAGATAGAGGGAGTTTCAGAGGCTTATTCTTCCCCCTTTTTCCGAGAGCAAGGAATCATGGTCTGTGTGACAGGTTGCCAACCCCCGTCGGGGGTGATCTATATGAGACCCTCTTTATTGGCAATTTCAGCCCAGGGACAGATGAGACTGCAGCCAGCTATAGTCCGCCATCCAGCCATTCAGCCTGCCAAGCAGCTATAGCCGTCCAACCGGCCAACCAGGTCGTGATGAAAGCCACGAGGCCTCACCTGTGACTCTCACCACTGAAGGCTAGAGAAATAATGCATCACAGGTTATAGTGTGTCGAGCTGTGTATGGTGCATGATCGGTATAAATATGAGCTATGACCGTGTGTTTGCGTATGTGTGTGTGTGTGTGTGTGTGTGTGTGTGTGTGTGCGCGCGCGCGTGCGTGCGAGCGAGTGAGTGTGTGTGTGTGTGTGTAGCCTATGTATATGTTAGAAATTATGTATGGGTGCTGTCCTGCCCAAGGGGTCCCTGTTTAGTATGGAGGGAATCACCGAGTTGGGGCTGCAGGCAGATTTCAATTGAGATGGTTTTGAATACTTTACATACTGTTTGTATGTACGGGTGAATAATTCAACTCGGAGCAACAGTCAAGGATGTGTTGAAGACTTATTGCTTTTGGCTTATACGCGTAAGAAAAGGGGGTGTTGCACAATGTGTCATAAAAGAACCCCCTGAAACCCCATGGCTCCGCTGCATACGAACCTTATAGGGGACTGTGTCCACAGAGCATGAGAGGAATACCGCTTGGTGGTTGTAGTGCCAACAAAAACATGAAAAGCAGACGTACTGTTTACTGTAACATAAATTGTAATAAAACATTCATCCAGGAACATTATCTTAAAATTCTGGTTGATCCTCAGATTTCTCGTACACCTCCTGCACTTCAAAACGTAATACCTCTCTCACTTACTCACACTGAGTTTTCATTGCGATACCAATAGGTAGGAACTTAAAGTAGGCTATACTATGTTAGTTCCATTGATCTGAGATGGAACAATTACAATTTACAATTTAGGCATTTATCAGACGCTCTTATTCCAGAGCGATTTACAGTAAGCAAGGACAACACAAATGCAAACCAAGAACCATCATCAGTCTTAACAGTAGAGTATCCAAAGAAAATCAATAATCTGTTCATTGAAACTATAAACACTAATAGGATGCCAGGTCGATAATCAATTGATTGATCATTAAAATAAACAAGCTCTGAGAATGCACGAGGCCCATCCATCCATCTTTTCTTTTCTTTTTTTAAATGTTTTATCCCACAATTTTGTAACCCATTTTTTTCACCCAGTGTCAATTATCTAATGTAATCCTGGGCGCTACACTTCCTCTGCCAACCTGGGGTGGCAGCAGACTGACCTCATGCTTCCTTCTATGCATGAGGAGTCCAAGCTGTTTCTTTTCACCTGACAGGGGAGAGTTTCCCCGGACTGACGTGGAAGGAACACGTTATTCCGACCAGTTCCTTTCCCCTCCATCAGGCGCCCCGGCTAGCCAGGGGGGGGGGGGGGGGTATGTTAGAGACCAGGATTACGGCATGTTTTTGTGAGGGTACCTACACAGGGAGAACATGCAAACTCCACACAGAAAGGCCCTTTCGCCAACCCCGCCTCGGGTATGGGCACTGATGACGCGGAGGAGGGAACACGTGAGGCCCACCCATCCTACCACTTATCAGCTGCCGGTGTGATGTGGTCAGATGGGTTGACCGCGAACACTTTCGAGTGGGCCCTGATCCAGAAAAGGTTGATAACCACTGCTTTTATATCACTCTCTCCCGCTAGCCCCCCCCGCCCCTCCCCTAAGAAAAAAGTCTGTGAAATACATTCACCATTTTTCAAAGTCTTAAATTGCACAAGGCAAATCACCAGGAACTTGCATGACAACATTGGAGCTCTGAGTATAGACAATATATCCCGGGGCCATTCCTCCATCCAGCGCAGCAGCGGCGAGTGAAAGACAGAGGCTTGCAAAGTGACGAACACCATGAAATAGCCCTGTAATGATCAACCGCTCTCATGTGAGATGGGCCTAGCCATTAGGCCCATCTCTCTCTGTTCTGTCCAAATCGATTAGCACTGTCTGCGCGGCGCTTTAATCAATGCTTTGTTTTTGAAGTGTCGGCGATGGCGATGATGATGAGGTTATGAAAACATAGATTAGAGGCGTGAAAAAGGTTCAGAAAGTAGCTTTGGAACATGTTCCTGATACGTGGTATTATGATCACAGTAAAGCCGTTGAACATGAATTATAATACAGAGAAGTATATATTAATGGACCGTACTAGTGGTCTGGCAGATTTCGCCCTGTTCTACGACTGACCACACTTGTGGGTCAGGAAGTAGAGCGGCTGGAATCGGAAGGTTCCCGGTTCGAGCCCCCAGCTCCACCTGGGTTACTGTTGAAGGTTCCCGGTTCGAGCCCCCAGCTCCACCTGGGTTACTGTTGAAGGTTCCCGGTTCGAGACCCCAGCTCCACCTGGGTTACTGTTGAAGGTTCCCGGTTCCAGACCCCAGCTCCACCTGGGTTACTGTTGAAGGTTCCCGGTTCGAGCCCCCAGCTCCACCTGGGTTACTGTTGAAGGTTCCCGGTTCGAGACCCCAGCTCCACCTGGGTTACTGTTGAAGGTTCCCGGTTCGAGCCCCCAGCTCCACCTGGGTTACTGTTTAAGGTTCCCGGTTCGAGACCCCAGCTCCACCTGGGTTACTGTTGAAGGTTCCCGGTTCGAGCCCCAGCTCCACCTGGGTTACTGTTGAAGGTTCCCGGTTCGAGCCCCCAGCTCCACCTGGGTTACTGTTTAAGGTTCCCGGTTCGAGCCCCCAGCTCCACCTGGATTACTGTTGAAGGTTCCCGGTTCGAGACCCCAGCTCCACCTGGGTTACTGTTGAAGGTTCCCGGTTCGAGCCCCCAGCTCCACCTGGGTTACTGTTGAAGGTTCCCGGTTCGAGCCCCCAGCTCCACCTGGGTTACTGTTGAAGGTTCCCGGTTCGAGACCCCAGCTCCACCTGGGTTACTGTTGAAGGTTCCCGGTTCGAGACCCCAGCTCCACCTGGGTTACTGTTGAAGGTTCCCGGTTCGAGACCCCAGCTCCACCTGGGTTACTGTTGAAGGTTCCCGGTTCGAGACCCCAGCTCCACCTAGGTTACTGTTGAAGGTTCCCGGTTCGAGACCCCAGCTCCACCTGGATTACTGTTGAAGGTTCCCGGTTCGAGACCCCAGCTCCACCTGGATTACTGTTGAAGGTTCCCGGTTCGAGACCCCAGCTCCACCTGGATTACTGTTGAAGGTTCCCGGTTCGAGCCCCCAGTTCCACCTGGGTTACTGTTGAAGTGTAACAATAAAGGAAAACATTTTCTGTCATGCTTAGAATAGGACAATGACATGTATTCATGCCAGATGGTACTTAACTTAAACAACAAACCAATCCACTGTAATGGTTTAGATGAGTGAATCACAACCATGGGAATGTCAAGGACCCCAGTTTTGATGTGCATTAGACCCTCATTTCTTTGTAAAAGTGTAGTTTACAAACAAACACACATTTGTACACTCTCAGACTTACAGACAGGGGGTGTCGGGACTGTCTGTTTATTATTTAGTGCCATATTTCTGTTCTAGCCGTCTAAAAAGTATGGATTTAATTTGCATCACAACGCATTGTGACCTTATACAGTACATCTGCTATTTTCATGTTTATCTTTTTTGTTTTCTATTAATAATTCTTCATTAGCAAAAGTTTGAAATTACCGTGATATTGATTTGAAGTCATATCACCCAGCCTTATGTACTATACATAGTACAGTGTGTGTGTGTGCGTGTGCGTGTGCGTGTGCGCGTGCGTTTTGACATTTAAATTTTAGGGTCCTAATTTGATGACCAGTGGTGGAGCGGCAGAGATAACACAGGCTGACAGGATCTGAGAAAAGTCACTTTATCTGCAGAATTAAAAAGTAGAGTAAGAGGTCTGGCACGGTGATATGGTATGTGTGTGTGTGTGTGTGTGTGTGTGTGTGTGTGTGTGTGTGTGTGTGTGTGTGTGTGTGTGTGTGTGTGTGTGTGTGTGTGTGTGTGTGTGTGTGTGTGTGTGTGTGTGTGTGTGTGTGTGTCTATACTTTTGTTTACGTACAGTACAGTATATGTTTGTGTCCTTTGTACAGTCGTGTGTGTGTGTGTGTGTGTGTGTGTGTGTGTGTGTGTGTGTGTGTGTGTGTGTGTGCGTGAGGCACAGGCTTGGTTATGACTTAAATGTCTCATATAACATGGACTGATGTGGTGCTCCAGCTTCATTTGAGTCCATCATCATCATCATTATCATCATCATCAGTGCAGGAGATCTCCAGTAGTCACCTGCTGCTGTATCCTCTCCGACAGTATAGCCTATATAGCTTCAGGTTGGACCAGACTTAGGGCTAGTGGCACTTTGCAGCAGGCGTGTTCTGCCACGGCAAATCCACCTTTTCAATAAAGCTATCAGATGTACTTAGAGTGTGTGCAGATACAGCCCAAAGACAATCTCCCCATCTACCTGGGGGGTGGGCGGCTGCACGCTGGCCAGCGCTGGCGGGCCCACGGCGCATGCACGTCCTCCGTCAAAAACGTTTCTGTGTCAGGTAAAGTCGACCCCACCGCGCACGCACGGTGCGTACAACGTACACGCGCGCACACACTGCAACCTATAACCCGTTTATCTCAAGATAACTTTGTCAGATTGTCAACCAAACTCTCCGATGGGAACAGAACAGGGCCCAGAGCTTATTACAGAGTAGTCATCTCAGACTGGGACCGCATGGTCACTGCTAAGAGGATGCTCCCTGCAAGCTCCCATTGAACTGCATTGTGCTGCTACTGCTGTTAGCACGCAGGCCGCTACTAGATCCAGCCAGGCCAGTCAGGCTGCTTGCATCCCTGTGTTTGTTCATCTGCTTCCATGTGTTTCATTGATGACACATACTGTCTGTATACAGATTCACTTTTAGTGGGAGAAAATGTTAAGCTTGTGAAATGTGTCTGTAATTTCGTTTGGTGTTTTCTTTCTTTCTTTCTTTCTTTCTTTCTTTCTTTCTTTCTTTATGCTTTGTGACACATGATCCAGGCCTCTCCATGCTCTTCCAGTCCATATGGAAGTTGGGTTCATGAATAATTTGCCAGCGTTAATCTTGAGCATGTCCTGATTTATTCTGGGATGTCTTTGAAGCATAAACATGATGATGACATGAGGGCTTTACAGAGAGAGAGAGAGAGAGAGAGAGAGAGATGTATCCATTCTTCTCAGACAGTTAACAGACAGGTAACAAATAACAACGTCCCTTTTCATAGGCAGAGGTAGTAAAATGGAAACTCTAATGTTGATATATCACTGTGTTCACCACAGGGTGAAGTCAGGTAAAAAAGACGTATTCATAGGGTACTATGAATATACCACCAATGTAAGATGACACTCACAGGTCGATTTTGAAGGTGCGGTTTACCAGGTCGTGATACATAAATTGGCCTCGCTCTGCGCACATTCGTATTATGAAAGGCATATCGGCCCGTGTTGAACGCACTCGGCCCGTGTTGAACGCACACACATTTGGCATACCGCGTCCCTGAATATTTTAGCATTGTGGGAGTGTCCATATGTTAATTATTCTCGCTTTGCGCAATTTGCTATTAAGCCCCTTGACCTAAAGACACTCAGCGCATAACGATTAGACGTGGGTCTGACCACCTCATAAACGCAAAAAGCACTGTTTGATTTGACACTTGAGCGCCTCTGGGAGGCTGGTAGAGTGTTGCCATGTCTGTTTATTATAAGCGGCTTATTTTTCTGTAAAGTTGCTTTCTGTGTGATTGCTTTTCTTGTTTCTAAAGTGGTTATTTGGGCTTTTCTCCTAATGTTGTTTAAACCAGTGCAAAACAAGCACATTCCCATGTCAAGGATCCCCAGATGAATGCATTTGCCCAACTAAGGACAGCTAATCAAAAAATTAAATAAAAAGATTACTTTTGAAAATAGCAGATCTATACCAGCTCACAATGCATCACATTCATTCATTAAAACTATGAACTCTGACTGCAGGGGGATATATAATGATCATTATAACAATGTGCAAGAACATATTTAAAAAGAAGGAAGAACTTTATATTTGTGGACAATCAAAATATGTTTTTTTATTTTAATGTGGTGTCATTCAAATTAATCTGGATATGGCAGACTCACTATTTAGAAAATAAAAACATGGCACTTCATTTAAAATAGGTTACAGACCCCTGTTATATGCGCTTATTTTTATAGACCCATTTACTTGTTTCTATGAGACATGGCAGTTTTGCGTCTATTTTTAAAAAATGTTGAGATTAGAAACGGCCATAATTCTTTCATTTCTCAACCTTAAAAATAAATAAAAACATCTCCATAATCCGTGGGAAATGTGGGAAATGTGATCACACCCGATTCAAGTCTTCTTCAATAAAATGCTACGAGCGAACTCAGCGAAGACCATACCATCGGGGCCACAGCATTACAGCACGCATTCAACTCATTCCTTGACTTGAATGAAATAAAATATAATAAACGTTATTTTACTGGTGTTTTTCAATAGAAACAAATAAAGAGCGTGTGTAGGCTACTGTGTGCAAGTGCAACAGTGCATATACATGCATGCACTAGGCCATATTTCTTCCGTGTCGGGATGGTGATTGAGCTCTTCAAGTTCACAGCCCGTTTGGTCTTTCATAAAAAAACGTTGATATTAGCCTATAAACACTCATGGTTCTCTCATTTCTCAACCGTTTTATTAAATGTAAAAATCTCCATATTCCTTAGGAATCTTGCTTTCATTCGCTGTATGGTACATGGTTCTATCGTTATCGAATTAATTAATTACCATGGATTGCCAATATGCTGCTATCTACTCGCAATTCCATTCCGATCTGAAAGGTGGGTCTGTTCTTTTGAGGCATAAAGGTGACAGCATGCAGTGCAATAGGAATAATTAACCCAAATGTGACAAAGGCATGTCATGTCTTCTATGGTGCCAGCCTGAAGAAATGTCATACCACGATCCCCAAAGTGCGCATTCCGTATGTGACATCAGCTGACTGGTAAAGAGAATAGTACGGACATGTTGATTGGGTACGTCTCAAACACGCCTTAAACACACCCATGACTAATTCAAGGCCGTTTTGCGCACTCCGCGGGGTGTCAAAAGCGCTTCTTAACATGCCCAAAATTGCAATATGACATACTACACGCCCCCAGATCATAATACTGTAATTAGATTAGTAATATAGAAGTAAGTAAAATAGAAGTCCTAAATCGACCCCTCAGTATGAATTCCACTAATCATCAAAAGGTTACGTTATCAATGTAGGTCAGTGGATCCTATAATCTAGGTCCCTCCCACTGACAGTAGATCCCATCAGACAGGCAGGCAGGCAGGCAGGCAGGCAGGCAGGCAGGCAGGCACTAGGCAGGCAGGCAGGCAGGCAGACAGGCAGGCAGGCACTAGGCAGGCAGGCAGGCAGACAGGCAGGCAGGCGGGCACTAGGCAGGCAGGCAGGCAGACAGGTAGGCAGGCACTAGGCAGGCAGGCAGGCAGACAGGCAGGCAGGCAGGCAGGCAGGCACTAGGCAGGCAGGCAATAAAGCAGAGAGGAAAAGGGAGACAGCACGTGCATGTCCCTCCAAACGTCATCTTACGTATAACACTCTGTGTGACACCCCAGTTTAGCGGTGTAATGACCTGACACTAATGACCTCTTTCCATCAGGGTCAATGTCAGCTACACTGAACCAGTGACCTCACACAGACAGACAGACAGACAGACAGACAGACAGACAGACAGACAGACGCATAATATCTGTCCCCAGCCTTTGGCCTGCATGGCGAATTAAGATAACTAAATTAACTGTTTAACTAACAAAAACAATACGATGATTTGATAATCAGCAAATG
>NC_139712.1:15549874-15559874 GCF_964188405.1 Protomyctophum parallelum | reverse complement strand
AAGCTAAGTAATCAGATTACTTTCAAAAGTATTTTTACAGTTCCGGAGTTTCAGCTCTGCTATCGAAGGTATTAAGTTATTAAATTATACAGTCCTTTCCGAATTATCATACAGGTATTAATTTTCATAATTAGGGCAATGTATCCCTTAGAAATACATAACAGCCAGTCCAATGTCCTCTTCTACATAGACTTCTATTGAGCATGGAGACAACCGGAAGTTTACAGAATGCATTGGAGTCTATATGGGCTCGCGCAAGTACATGAACCACCTGACCGGGCTGTTTTCTGCCCCCTCAATATTCTATTAGATGGCTCTGGATTAGACTATGTTCATCATATTATGGTTAAGGCGTTCTTTTTTTCTTTCTTTCTTCCTTGGTTTTCTCCTCCCCTCCATGTCACTTTGACCCGGCTGGTTCCAGATCAGTGACATCATCATCATGGGTATGTAGGATTGTTCCAGATGGATGAGTGACACTGCAGGTACCCTGCTGTGAGAAGCCTGCCTCTTTCAACCGTAGCCAGGAGATCCTTATACATGACTGCTTTGTGTGTGTGTGTGTGTGTGTGTGTGTGTGTGTGTGTGTGTGTGTGTGTGTGTGTGTGTGTGTGTGCGCGTGCGTGCGTGTGCGTGTGCTCACATATAGTATGTGCACACAATCATGCAAAGATGTGCGTGTGCACTGCGTCACACACACACACGCACACGTGCACAGGCGTTTTGTTGAAAATGCGCTTGATCCCATCTTACTAGTCTTAACCAGTCACTGACATGTCACTGACAGCATAAGCACACATAAGTTGAAATTGGAAAGAAGACTTGTGTGTGCGCGACGCGCGTATGCATCTTATAGATTCCCGTCTGACCTCCCCCCATTGAATACTCATACTGTACATGCTGTGAAGGTTTATCAAATCGGTACATAGTGCTCGCACAAGGGCATAGTTTATGTAATTGTAAATCCATGGGTGTTACATGAGCTTACTTGTCACAATGTGAGTGTTAAGCATCCCAGTGCAGCGCGGGCATGAATAATTTCTGGTTATATATATCATCACGCCCCGTGTTTTGGGGAATCGGGGTGATTACGACTGATTATCCTCAAAATGCCTGCATCTACCTTATGTATGTCATATCTATGTGATTAGTATTACATATGTGCATAAATACGAGGATTACATGTGTGCAGTAGTGGTAAGCCCATGTGGTCTTAAAGAATATGCACGGTTAAAATCCTCTGTGTTAATTTAACTCAGGGAGTGTACAAAAAGTGCACGAGCATCGTGCCAACACTCCCTGGCAAACACACAAAATATGGATGTCCTTTTGTTGAAACTCTGAACTATAGTTTTTTCTCGAGTGAAGACAAAATTGAATGTGACAATACTTACTATTTGTTTGTCTGCTTTAGGTATAGATGATAGCCCCGTGCTCTAAATTTGCACTGCTTTGCTTTAACCCATTTTGGACTGAGGTCGATTAAAAAAAGGGCTTCTAAATCCTAAATCTTTTCTGAAAAACCCATGTTTCTATGTCAGTGGTGCTCAACCTTTTTCATGTCAAGGACCCCCAGAATTATCTCTATTGGGCCACGGACCCCCATTTAAAAATATGTAGTTCAGGGACCCCCTAGAAGCTAATATTTTAGTTAAAAATGTTCACTCTGAAATATATATTCAATGACTTGCGCCACATGTTCACGACTTTTCAAAAATAGCAGACCTACAAGCTCGTAGCGTATGAGCTTGTAGATCTGCTATTTTTCAATAGCTAAAGTCTAACATAATGCTTAGTTAAAACACCAAAAGGGGTTCCCGCCCAAAATGGATTAAATGATGCGGTAATTTGTTGTTGTGCAGATCGAGCCATGTCTGTATTTGTTAAGCGGGCTAATCCCCCCCCCCCCCTTCTTTTTTTAGAGAGAGAGAGAGAGAGAGAGAGAGAGAGGAGCGACCACTAAGAATAGCAAACAGTGACAATCTGGCAGCAAACTGTGGCTGAATGGGGCTGGGTAGAACGTACATATACACGCCCCGGGGCACTTTACAGCCCTATCTCAAAACCTTACATCATCTATTATTCTCCCCGCTCATATTGATATGCAATTTTTACCCCCTTTCTTTTATCCATGTACAAATTCAAAATGACAGATACAGGAGAGCGAAGCAGAACAAAAGCACAACTCAATTTATAATTTCAACCCCCCTCCCCTCCACTCCCTCATTCTTTGTTTTATACTCCAAACAGACACAAACAGGAGTGTCGTCCCACCCCCCCCCACCCCCCCCACACCATCTCTCGCCACTGTATACGATATTTCTTGAAGTTTAAGTCAGATATATCATTTGTGATGTCTCCATGCAGTCCAAGCGGGCTGTCACCGGCCCCCAACGTCTACATTCTAGATATTATTCCTGGCTGTCTGTGTCCTCCATCTTGGGGGCACAATGGTGCCTCTTTCATTTTCTGTGTCATAATGCGATAGCACAAATTTCCCTGCGAGGCATCCCACTATTGGAAAAGGCGAATAACATATGTTGTGTCTCGAATTCACCCTTCCTTCCGTCCCCGTTATCCCAGTGGTGCAGATGACCAGTGAGCTTGCCAGTGCCACGGGCTGGGGACGGAGAGAGAGAGAGGGGAGGCGGGGAGGGAAGACGAGAGCGTTCTGGAAACATGTCACAGAGACTATCATTCATCTCCAGAGAGACAAAGAGAGAGGAGCAAAAATAATATGAATCTGTCCAATCAAAAGCCAGATAGAGCAGCCATAATGCATTAGATTCAGAGTGCCACCACCAAACATGGATCCTGTAATGTATCGCCTGTATGTTTTATTGATATTGGAGGAGAATAGTCTCTGCGATGCCTTGAGGAACCTCCACAAAGCAGATTATCTTTCCCTTGGCATGTGCTCCGACTTGGTTGGTGCCGCTTTCCAAGAAGGGGCAAGCAAGCAAGAAGGGTGTGTGCGTGCGTGTGTCTGCGTGTGTGTGTGTGTGTGTGTGTGTGTGTGTGTGTGTGTGTGTGTGTGTGTGTGTGTGTGTGTGTGTGTGTGTGTGTGTGTGTGTGTGTGTGTGTGTGTGTGTGTGTGTGTGTGTGTGTGTGTGTGTGTGAGAGAGACATGCACGTGTGTACAACTGTACACGTGCGTTTTTGAATTGTATCATGTTTCACAGGATGGCTTGGCCATGCTAATCTTTCACTCAACACTGAGCTTGCAGGGCACGCCGGCGGCTTTGTTCTGGGGGGCAAAAAGCCACACCGAACAATATTAAAGAAGAAGATAAATGTAAGCAGTGCACACGTACGGCTATAGTAAGCCTGTATGTGCAGCAAAGCGATTGATCAAATCCGTATCCTTACTGTGAGGGCGCTTTATGAAAGGCTTTTAGAACAAACCTTTCTGTGCATGTCCAGTGTTTCCTGCAGGAAAAAGCTTTGGCATGGTGCTGGGCACGGGGGGGCTTCTGGCGCGGGGGGGGGGGCTTCTGGCGCGGGGGGGGGGGGGGGGGGGGGGCTTCTGGCCGCACGTCGAAAATTTTGATTAATTAATTAATTTGATTAATTAATTAATTTATAAGATTAATAAATTAAGATTAATTTGTATTATTGCTCTTGTATTGCTATTGGAGACACTGGGGGGACACTGGGGGACACTGGGCAGGCACTGGGGAGTCACTGGGGAGGCACTGGGGAGGCACTCAGGGGAACACTGGGGAGGCACTGGGGACACACTGGGGAGGCACTGAGGGGACACTGGGGAGGCACTGGGAAGGCACTGAGGGGACACTTGGGAGGCACTGGGGAGACACTGGGGAGGCACTCAGGGAGGCACTCAGGGAGGCACTGGGGAGGCACTCAGGGGGACACTGGGAGGCACTGGGGAGACACTGGGAGGCACTGGGGAGGCACTCGGGGGGACACTAGGGAGACACTGGGGAGGCACTGGGGAGACACTGGGGAGGCACTGGGCAGACACTGGGGAGGCACTGGGGAGAAACTGCAGCCACTGGGGAGACATTGGGGAGGCACTGGGGAGACACTGGGGTGGTACTCAGGGGGACACTGCAGGGGAGACACTGGGGAGGAACTCAGGGGGACACTGGGAGGCACTGGGCAGACACTGGGGAGGCACTGGGGAGACATTGGGGAGGCATGGGGAGACACTGGGGAGGCACTCAGGGGCCACTGGGGAGGCACTCAGGAGGGCACTGGGGAGGCACTCAGGGGGCCACTGGGGAGGCACTCAGGGGGGCACTGGGGAGGCACTCAGGGGGACACTGGGGAGGCACTCAGGGGGAACACTGGGCAGACACTGCAGGGCAGACACTGGGGTGGCACTTGGGGTGGCACTGGGGAGGTACCGGACATTTCCTATCACACACACACCCCATGATTCACTAGCCCCCTCAACAACAAAAAAATAAAATAAATAAATATATATATATATTTTTTTTGGCAGCTTGGCATGGCACGATTTATTTCAAGCATAGCGCAGCGCCATGCCAACAACATTGTGCAGGAAACCCTGCATGTCTGTGAAACAGACATGCAGAGAATTGACAGCCAGGTACTTTCGGATGTCTCATCTGCACCGTGATTAGAAAATAGAGGTGGGTACAGGCATTAATGTATAAGCTAAAGAGACAGTGTAGCGGAGTGAGAGAGCAAGGATCAGGAGAAAGAAGGGACGAGAGAGTTAAAGAGCGATAGAGAGTAAGTTCAGATGAGGAGAGAGAGAGAGAGAGATGATGAAAAGAGTAGCCACTCGGTCCTTTGAGAGTCCTTTGCTTCCCTTGCTGCCAAATTAGCCCAATTAGTCAGAGTGGCCTGTGTTCAGGCTGCTGTCATAGCGCAGCGCCAGCGGTCATTCTCTCTCATTTAAGTCAAGCTTTTGACTCTGCTCTGGTGAACCACCTGCACACAACTCCGCCGAATGATTAAGTGTGTGCGTTTGGTGTAGCCGTGCCGTGTACTATAATGTGTGCAGGTCTCCGTCTTGTGTATTAACACGTCTCTCTGCGGTGTGTATGCATGTGTGTGGATGTGCACATTATATGAATGTGAATGTCTATGTGAATGCACGCATAATGTGTGTGTGTGTGTGTGTGTGTGTGTGTGTGTGTGTGTGTGTGTGTTTTGAAGAGAGCATGAAAGGGAGACATCTTCAAATCAATGCCCACTTCCCCAGCAGGGTGCCTGAGTGTCCCTCATAGCCTCTGTGTGAGAAACCCTCTTTATTCCTCAGGTACATTTCGGAGTCTCTTTAAGGCCCGCTGCTACGGTGCTACGGCCCTTTCATCTCCCCACATCTAAAGAGCCAAACTTTTTCACAGGGTAGAGGAAAAAGACTCGAGAGAAGACTTCGCCGAAGAGGACGAGCGAAGTCTAGTAAAGAAGCCTTGAGTGCATTCGAAAATCGACGCCGATCTGGGAAAGCCTGGGAAAAATAACAACACTTCACTCCAAATAAACAAACATGTAACCGTACAGTAATAATTGCTTAGATTGCTTAGTCTTATACTATATGACGTGGACCCTTCTGGGCAACATCGCAGATAGCTTCCACCCCAGAGCGACTCCCACGAAACCGCTTAGCGACGCAAACACGCACACACAAGTACAGTAGTATACCGGCAAACAGCCAGCCACCCTGCTTGTCCCTATATACGATGAGGGAATCACTTTTAACTCAATAGCCACCGCCATCTGTCATAAATGTTTCAAAATGGAGGAAACGCCGACCTCTGATAATCACCAGCCCAAGGGCCCTAGGAGGAAGACAGAGAGAGAGAGAGAGAGAGAGAGAGACATACACACAGAAAGAGAGACAGTGAAAGAGAGAGAGAGAGAGAGAGTGGGGTAATTGGCCGACCTTGTTGCATGAACAAGCACACCTTAAGCTATATGAATGGCGGTGAGTTGGGAAGTCACTGACTGAGCCACAGCACAGGCAATCATCTCTTTCATTTACCTCAGTGCACGGGGTTGTGTTTTACCCTGGGCCCTGTCATGGTGTCACCGCCAAGACAAACACACTTCTAACCAATGGAGAGGGAGGATGAACTCTGTTTATCTGCCCCCATTAGTTGGGGCTTCAATACGATTGTGTGTCTGTGTGTGTATGTCCGTATGTCTGTGTCCATGTGTGTGTGTGTGTGTGTGTCCGTGTGTGTGTGTATGTCCGTGTGGCCGTGTCCGTATGTGTGTGTGTGTGTGTGTGTGTGTTTGTTTGTTGTGTGTGGCTGTGTGTGTTTTGTATATTTTAATTCGTCAGAGGCTCAGAGGCATTTTTCATGTATGACAAATATACACAGGACCACTTAGATTCTATCCAGGCAGGCATGACTGGCTATTGTTGTATAAGGTCAGAAATAGACATGGGCCATTTCTCAATTCAAAAACAATGAAAGAGCGGTCTTGTGAAGAATGTACTACTCGCCAAGTTTATTGGGGAGAACGTTCTCTTGTGTTCAGAAGAACAGAGAGAGACATTCTCGTAATTCCGATGGCGCATTAGTCAGACAACGTGGCTTCGTGTGTGGTTAGGCGGCAGTGGCTCAGGGGTACAGTGGCTGGATGGCAAGGTTCCCAGTTCGAACCCGGGCTCCCCCAGAGTTAGTGTGGAAGTGTCCTTGAGCAAGACACTGAACCTGCTCCCTAGAAATTTCGTTGTATGCTCAGTGTATGCTTTGTGTGCAATGACAAATAAAAGTCTATTCTATTCTATTCTATGTGCAGGTTGGTGCCTTGCATGGTTTCCTCCGCCATCGGTGTATGAATGTGTGTGAATGGGTGAATGTGTAATGCACAATCTATGTAAAGTGCCTTGGATAAAGGCGCTATATATAAATGCACCATTTTAATGGGGCGAGTCGGACCAACACGCCATCGGAAAAATGCGCCGTCGCAAGACACCCAGTGCAAGGAAAGAAAGAAAGAAGACAGGGTGGAACAGAGGAGGGGAGGAGCCTGGTGATTCCATCCCTGACCTGCAGGGATGCCTCATTAGCCCCCCTCCTCTTTCCATCCCCCCCCCCCCCCCCCCCCCCCCCCACCCACCCACATCGCGGCCCTGCATGGATCAATCGGTAGAGGCTACCCCTCCCCACCTCCTCCAAACTCCCGGTTCCTCGCTCTGCCAGCTCCATCTCACCCGGCTGTCATCTCCCATTCCAACCACATCACAGCAATTAATCCTCCCCTCTCTGCGGATTCACTCCACCTCCCTCCCCCCACTACCACACACACACACACACACACCATCGCAAACACTGTGTGACCCCAAAACCGCCTCCGTCAGACCCCTCCACTTAAGTGACCCTAATTGTTTGAGAGGGGTCTCCATTGTCCAAGTGTTCTTCATAGGTCCACAAACCCCACTCCCACTCCCCTCCCCTCCCCTTCTCCTATACTCCCTTTCCTCATCTCATTCTTCTGCTAACACCTCCTCCCTCTGGTCTGTCCTATCTCCTCGTCATTCTCAAAGGGTCATCCTACATCCTGATACAGTCATTTTTCTGTCGAGTGTAATAAGAGGTTTGCACGGCTCATATAGGCCATTGACAATGTATTACAACATCCATGAACATTTACAAATACACTTAAAAATGTTTCTGACAATGTTGCTTTCCAAAACATCCACAGCTCTTGTTTTGTAGTGGTACTTCTGTAGAAAAAGTGCAGCCCGATTCAGGTAGACCCAATCTGGGTACCCATTGGCAAAACAAAAGAAAAACAGCGCCCTCACAGTCTGTCTTGAGAGACTAAGGTAGACCTGACCATGTGACCACAGTCCATGTCTTGTATGAATATAAAAAAAACTTGAGTGTACTCCTACTAGTGGCTTTTAACGGACACTGTAAGTTGGTATATCCCATTTAGCCCATTCGTAGATTACTTTTGGTACTTAATAATCAGATGGCAAGATCTAAAACGTGTGTGTTTAGGCTTGACGTCGAAAATAAAAAAAATGTCTTTCTGAAATACTTATGTTTCTATACCTATGTTTCCAAATTTGTGCCACATTTTCGCGATTTTTCAAAAATAGCAGACCTACAAGCTCGTAGCGCGCCACTCGGTGACGCGCTATGAGCTTGTAGATCTGCTATTTTTCAATAGCTAAAGCATAACGTAATGCTAACACCAAAAGGGGTTCCCGCCCAAAATAGGTTAAAATAAGCATGCAAATGCCACACTAACATACGGATGAAACGTGTTTATGTTTCGGCAAACAATTAGCTCTTGACACAAATGTTCTGATGTGTGAGGGGGGCGAGAGGGGGTGAGAGGGGAGTGGGGACCCTCTTGGTCCCAGTCGGCCACCTCGCCTCTCCTCTACCTTCCTCTGGATGGAGAGGTGGGTGGGTGGGGGGGTGGGTGGCGAGGGGGCTGAACAAGCGGTGGCGTATGTCAGTCTGCTCCGGGAGTCGCCAGGCGAGTCCTAGGGCTCTGTCGACTAATTAGGCCCTCTGCATGGGTCTGATAAGAACAGCTCACCGGCGACGGAGATTCCACACAGTCCTACTGAGCAACCAAATGAGGCGGGCAGGGAGACGGACGAACAGACAGATGGCTGCCGGTTGACTGGTGGGAAGGGACAGAGTAGAGCAGGGGCGGGGAGGGAGGGAGGGACGGCCGCCGCCGAGACGTTGGGGCTACGGGGGCTCCGGCGGGTAGAAGGGTTCTATGCAGCCGAGGTCAGGAGCCACACAAGCAAGAGACAGAGAATCAGAGAGAGAGATTGAAACACTAGTTTCTGGAGGGACATGATGACGTCATCTAGGGACGCTTCAGGACACGGAGGGTGTAGACGTTGGCGTCCAAAGCGCTCGTCGTGGCGTTCTTCTCATTAACCCTTTGTTTACCCTTGACATGTTTGTTTGTTGTTTACTCGTTTTACCGCCGGCGTCTTTGAGCGCAAAAGACCTTCTGACGTTGTTGGGATGCGTTTGTTTCATGTTATCACTTTGCAGTTTGCATGCTGGGTAATTAAAATTAGTCACTGGAGGATTCTTTTAGTCTTCAGCCATTGATGCACGGTGCTTGTTCTGAGAGGTACCCAGGAATTAAAATGACAATGTTATCAAAGCTATACGGACATCATTTTAGTACAAAGTTCAGCAGCATCAAATTGTTTCTGTGAAATTCTTCTGCCATGTTCATTTCATATCGTCACGTATCGTCGGTCAGAAGAAACCTTGTATGTTCAAAACTGTTACTTTTAAGGAAATGGAAAAAAAAATAACCCAATTATGATAAAATGCTACCATTTTCCCTACTCTCTGTGTCTCATAGGAGAGCTGTGGACACTTCAGGAACCCGCCTACCAGTGACATAGTCTCAGGAGCTGGCGGACATTGTTGCTCTGTTCAGGGCAGGAGCTCCTTCACCCCCCCCCCCCCCCCTCCCAGAGGAAAGGAGAGAGAGAGGAAAGAGGGAGACGTGAAGCAGAACGAACAGGTCAGTCCGGGCCGATCACAGGTGTATATATATGGAGGCGATTGCAAACAAGAAGTGGCTGTCACTCACAAGTGATGCCGGTCTAGCAAGTATAGAGGCGATTACAGACTGTGGCTGTGATATGCAGGGAGGCCTCTGATCCTGAAGTTGTGGCCCCATCTCTTGTTAATACTTTTCATTGGTTACATATTAATTCAATAAATACCACAGACAGACAAAACCATTTCCAAACCGGCGTCCCCATTTTGCCTGCATGTGATTCTAGGCCAAAAGGCACACATGACACAAGCATGTGCAATGCATGCATCGTGTGCGAGCAGCCGAGCACGCATGTGTGTGTGTGTTGTACACATGTGTGTACTCTGTACAGCACTATAGGGTTATGAGAATGCATACCCTTGGGCCTTTATGCAGTACCCATTATTATGAAAGAGCCATTGTACTGTACCTGTTGTCAGAGTGCTGGAAGGTCGCTGCTACAGTATGATGTCCTTCCTGGATGATGTCATAATTATGGATGACATCATCAACA